>NC_134265.1:214719937-214722437 GCF_031893055.1 Leptodactylus fuscus
AGAGAGTCTTTGGTAGTAGACGGCCCTCACAGCTGAGTATTTGGTGCAGTGTAGCAGGAAGTGGGTCTCGTCTTCTAGGACCCCCTGGTCACAGTGCTGGCACAGTCTCTTCTCCCGTGGCTTGTACGTCTGCCTGTATCGCCCCGTCTCTATCTCTAGGTTGTGGGCGCTCAGTCTGTACCGGCTCAGGGTCTGTCTGTGCTTGGGGTGGCGTATACTCTCCAGGTAGGTGGCCATGGTGTAGTCCCTTTGTAGGGATTGGTACACGGTGAGTTTCTTGGAGTTATTTATTTCATTTCTCCATTCTTCAATGTACCGCTCTCTGTTTGCCTCTGTGGTCGCCTTTATTTCGGCCTTGGTTATCATCTGTTGGTGTTTTTGGTTTGGTGGTTGGCTGCTGTTTGGTTGGTGAATGTCTGGTTTTCTCAGTTGGCTTAGCCAGGCTTGGTGGTGGTAGGAGTCGGGCTTGCTCACCTGGATGTGTGCCTGGAAAGCTAGCGCCCTCTTCTGTATGGTGAGCCATAGGGGGAGTCTGCCTAGCTCTGCCCTGCAGGCCATGTTGGAGGTGTTGCGATGGACATGGAGCAGGTATTTGCAGAACTCCAGGTGGAAGTTCTTTGTTGGGCTGGAATCCCACTTTGACTGGTCTGGGTAGGTGGCTGGGCCCCAAACTTCACTGCCATAGAGAAGGATCGGGGTGATGACTGCGTCAAATATCTTCAGCCAGACCCTCACCGGTGGTTTGAGGTGGTACAGTTGTCTTCTGATGGCGTAGAAGGTTCTGCAGGCTTTTGCTTTCAGGGTTTCTATTGCTGCTTTGAAGCTTCCTGATTGGCTGAGCTCCAGCCCCAGGTAGGTGTAGTTGTTGGTTTTCTCCAGTGTGGAGCCGTTCAGTGTGAATTGTGGGGTGGTGGAGGCTTTATTGTGGCCCTTCTTCTGAAATACCATGATTTTGGTCTTCTTCTGGTTGATGGGTAGGGCCCATGTGGTGCTGAATTTTTCCAGCACTGACAGGCTTTCTTGGAGGTCTTTCTCGGTGGGGGCCAGGAGTAGGAGGTCATCGGCATACAGCAGGAACTTCACCTCTCGATTGTTCAGGGTGAGGCCTGGGGTTGGTGAGGCCTCCAGGGCTGTAGCCAGTTCATTGATATAGATGTTGAAGAGCGTTGGGCTCAGGCTACAGCCTTGTCTGACCCCTCGGGCCTGTTGGAAGTATGCGGTCCTTTTCCCATTCACCTTCACACTGCACTGGTTTCCGGTGTAGGAGCTCTTGATGACGTCGTACGTTCTTCCTCCTATTCCACGCTCTAGGAGTTTTAGGAGTAGGCCTGGGTGCCATACTGAATCAAACGCCTTCTTAAAGTCCACGAAGCAGGCGAATATCTTGCCTCTTCTGGTGTTGTGGACGTGCGTCTTGATGAGGCTGTGCAGGGTGTAGATATGGTCTGTGGTGCGGTGGTTTGGCATGAACCCTGCTTGGCTCTTGCTGAGGACCCCGTGTTGTGTGAGGAAGGTGAGGATTCTGTTATTGATGATGCTGTTGAACAGTTTCCCCAGCGTGCTGCTGACGCAGATCCCTCTGTAGTTGTTGGGGTCATATTGGTCCCCATTCTTGTAGATGGGGGTTATGAGCCCTTTGTTCCAGTCTTCGGGGAAGTGTCCAGCATTGAGCACGAGGGTGAATAGCTTTGCCAGTGCCGCGTGTATTGCTGGAGAGCTGTATTTGATCATCTCTGGTAGGATGCCGTCAGGGCCACTGGCCTTTTTGCCTTTCAGCAGGACAATTCTTTCCTGTATATCTTTTATGGTGATTGGTGAGTCCAGAGGGTTCTGGAAGTCTTTGATGACTTTCTCCATGTCCCTCAGTTTGGTGATTATCTGTTGCTGTTCTGGAGTTAGTTCTTCTTCTGGGATGTTTTTGTAGAGACCTCTGAAGTAGTTGAGCCAGATATTGCCATTTTGGATGTGGAGAGAGTTTTTCTTGGGCTTTGTGCCCATGTGGTGCCAGGTCTCCCACAATGAGCTGTCCTGGAGGGAGTCCTCTAGTTGCTCGATTTTGTGGGAGAGGTATCTCTGTTTCTTCTCTCTGAGGGTGCCCTTGTATTGCTTGCATAGATTGTTGTAGGCTTCCCTCACCTCCTTGTTGTTGGGGTCCCTGTGTTTTTGGTTGGAGGCTGTTCTTACGGTATGGCGTAGTGCTCTGCAGTCGCTGTCGAACCATTTGTGGGACTGTTTGTTGGTTTGTCTTATGGGTTTGGTTCGTTTCAGGCCTGCTAGTTCTGCTGTGGTCTGTAGGATGTACTTGAGATCCTTCACAGCTCTGGTGACTCCCTGTTGGTCTGGCTGATAGGTGTTTGTATGGAAGTTTGTGAGCAGTGTCTTGATTTCGGGTCGGTTGGTTGCGTTGGTATATTCTATGGCCTGGTGGTTGGCCCATTTGAAATGTCTTGGTAGGTTGTAGAGGCCGGACTGTTGGGGCTCATGTGTGGGTGTTTTGTTC